>NW_028145514.1:1932500-1940000 GCF_977016875.1 Pavona decussata | reverse complement strand
TGATAGCCAAAGTTTGAGCGATTTTGAGGTTTTACACTTTTGCCGCTATTTTCCGATTTTGTTTGATTCTTGTGGGCATTCGCTCTTAACAACTCTTATATAAAACCTGTGATGTACGTGGTTACAATCATTAAAAACACCAGCAGGACAGCAAGTTACAAAACAATCCGGCCACACTTGTGCATCGATGAGTTTAGAACTAACAATAAACTACACTTTATTCCCTCAGAGGCCGCGCGTGTCAGTTTAGTTAAAGCGTGTACTGACATTAAGTATTAAATCATTACACATTGCGCGACCGCTCAACATGCTGGGCTCTCCTAGCAGGGATTCAATCTGATTAGAGCTCATTTCAGTGTACAGTATAGTGCATGTGCATTTTATCAATTGTTTTAATGCTATATCGGGAAACACTTCCGGTAGCTCCGACTGTGACGTTTACTGCGTCCACAATCTCGCGCCAAGAGGAGGCGGTCTCAACCCACTCCCGCGCGACCATCGCCGCCTCCACCTAACCGCCTCAAGTGTTTGCTTAAGGTCTCTAATGATGTAGCCAATACGTCACAGCGACACATTTTTCGTTTTCCACCCGTGGGAGATTCAGCAGATTGTGTGTCAAGTGGTCGCCTACGGGAGGTTAGAAACAATTGAAAATTTTAAACAATCAGCTCTAAAAGTGGTCGCTTACGAGAGGTGGTCGCCTACGAGAGGTTCCATCTACAGTGATTTGAGTTGAAAACTTTTGGTATTTTGGAAAAGTGGTCGCTAATGAGAGGTGGTCGCAAAGGGAGGTTCGACTGTATTCAACAAGCACAATTCTTTATGTTTTTGAAACAGTTCTATCCGCATAATTTTGGACAGAAGACAATTTGAGGAAGGAGAACTTTTTTTACATTGTCATTATAAAAGTTTTTTTTTTCCACATAAAGAAAAAGTAGTATGGTAGCAGAACAGAAGGAGAAATATTAATTCCCTTTGTTTTGTTTTTGTTGATTTCGGTTGTAGTCGGTGTATTGTAATTCGCTGATAATTTTATCATTGCTTTCTTGTCTTCAGGACTGGTTGGCATTTACCAAATTGAGTGTAAAGAAAAAGTTTACCTTGACGAACAGCCTTGGTTTTGCTAACAACAGCTGGCCATCTCGAAGAGATAACGCTGCTTTCTGTCGAGTAAGCCTTATTTCTGCTTTTAGCGAAAAAAAAAAAAACATTAATAACTACAACAACTACTACAAACGTCATCAATCACTTATTAACCTGGACCCTTTCTGGATGACATAAGGTGCGGCTAACACTGTTCATTTCAGTTGTGGCAATCACAGTCACAATTACAATCAAGATCACAATTTTAATGACAATGATAATCATAACCATGACTGTCATGTCCAAAACTGTTCTTCGTTTCGTTGAAACGCTCCTCTCCTCCATTTATGTTCCAATTTCACATTCGACCAACATTGAATTGGGGAGTGAGGATAACTCCAACAAAATCTCTCCAGGTTTTCGACGCAGATTGTTGCTTAAGTCACAGTAAAAGTTTTAAGGTTGACCAGTATTAATCGTAATTTTTTGCTATTAAATTTTTAAATTTGGCTCATTCCCTCAGGAATCACATCTATTGTATGCTTAATCTCCTAAACGACATAATTTAAATACCAACAATTCTTGTAGGTTACCATAGGAAAAATAGCAAAACGACCCTTTAAATAATTTTCTACCTTAATTTGCAGAAAATAAAATTCAAGGATGCATTTTTTGCTCCTCCTGTGGTGATAGTATCACCAACACTCAATTATAACAATAATAATCCGCGCATGTCTGGATCCCGATGCAACGCTGTTACTGCCTGGGTAGAGGTAGGTGGTATACTTTATTTCATAAAATTTCGCGATTTTAATCCCAAAAGAAATCTATTAGTGAACAATGAGAAAGAGAAAAACACCTAGGAAATGAAGACAAGCTTTCGAATTTAATGAACAAATAAATAATAAATAAGTATCGCTCTATTTAAGTGTCAATGAGCTAGTTATTCAAAGCATGATGAGCGCTCACCCAGGTACTGACTACCATGACAGTTGATATACTATTAGATTCTGCCTACAGGTAACACAGTATTAGTGCTAATATGACTTCGAACAACTCGGCCTTGGTACAGCGACGGAATTCACATAAAGAAATCCAATTATAATGCAATAACCATGTCAGATACATTTCAAAGTGCGATACAGATCAATTGCACCTTTTATAACAGACACTGAATTTAATGGTAACTTTTCTGACGCGCCAATATAGCTTTCAGTGTTCAACTTAACCCTATCTACAAGGTTTTTTCTTCTGGAGCCATGGGTGGGGGGATTGCTCCCCACCATAACTTCGCAAATATAAAAGCTATGACTTTGAGACTTGGAGGATAGATAGTACGTCCAAGGATGTTTTCTCTCAGGTCCGCAACGGTGAGGGATGACGTAATATGACGCGCAGATTGCGTCACGATTTCAAAATGACCATCTTGGATTTAATTGATTTTCCCAATACTTCATAGAAACAGCAAAATCGGCCAAAAAGTAATGAAAACGAAACGAAAAACACGAAAAGAATATACAAATAAATTTACTGTGAACCAGGAATCTTCCAAAAACTGGAAAAACTGCCTGTCAAAAATTGATTGCTGTGGCAATATCAAATTCATGAATCCTAACATCCATGCTAAATTGTTTTCAGATAACTTAACGTTCAAAGAGGCGCAGGCAGAATCCGCTCGCCGGTCTACATAAATTTAACAATTGCTTCAATTGAATGTTTCACATGTTAACACATTCTTAATGAAAACGAAAACTCTTTTGTTTTTGTGTGTACTTAGTATACATCCAAAAAAGATACCGAAGTGTGCGTGAGAAGCCACAGCAATAGCATCAACAGTAAAGATACCATAAAAGTCGATTACATGGTGCAGGGAGGTAAGTGGAGATTATTGGCTACTATAAAGATATGTTTATACTTCATTCAGTATAGTTATACAGACATGGCTTACCAAAATACCTTATCACAGTATTCTGTAATGTATATCTTGCAAAGTATATGTAGAAATAATTAATTTCTTTGGTAGCACAATTACCAAACATTTAGAACATAACTTTTATTACTGCACCTGTCAATTATATGCGAACTTTAAAGTTCAAAAATTCAACCAAACGTTAAGCTTTTCACTTTTGTCAATCACTGCAGTGGACCTCTTAGAAAACAAAAACGTTTGGCTCAACGGGGTCAAAAGGTCATGTTCGTGCGCTGTGATTGGCGGATTTCGATCCACTTTGTCTGTTTCTGTATTTTTGTGGTCAGATACAAAATTCCCGAAAAATAGGTTAAAATCATTTTTGGAAATTTTCAAAAAGCTCCAAAAATTATTTCAGAAATTTCTAAAATTTTTATTCTCGAAAATTCTTAGAACAGTTTTAATATCTTTGCATATAGCATAATGAAGATATAGCACGAAGGAATGACCAATAACTATGAAACTAAAAACACATTTTATTTGTAAGGGACTGTGCCAAATTTACCTGAAGGGGATGGGGGGTTGGGAAACCAGAGGGGGACATAGGGAAAAATCACAACCAGAGAGAGGGGGTTGGATGTAAAATTTAATACATATGGGGGGAGGGGTGGGGGGTGGAGATCATTACTTTTTTCTCACTCTTTTTCAAAAACTGGAAAAGTGGTAGAAGAGCTACTAAAGTTCAAATATTTTTACTTGTTTACCCTGGAATTGAACTGGGAAAATATCAACCCCAGGCCCCAGTTGTTCAAAGAGCGGATAACTTTATCCAGCGGATAAATCGCTATCCAGCAGATAAAATGTAATGGTTGGAGTACATTTTATTCGCCGTATAGCGATTTATCCACTAAATAACGTTATCCGCTCTCTGAACAACCGGAGCCAGGTGTTTTGATCTCTGAACTGGCTGATTATTTAGCATTTTCTATCTGTCCTGCTGTAGGAAAGGAATGCCTCTGTTATTTTTAAAACAGTGCTGCTTTATTCGTACCAGGTTTTAACGAAACTGGAATCCCCTGGCGGAAACCCTTGAACGTTGTAAAAGTTGCACTATGGTGTTATTCAGTGAAAAAAAAAAGATGCCAATGTTGGATAGCCTACATGGTATTATAATAAAAGAGAATGGAAAACCCAACTGTTGAATTGAATGTAACAATAAACAGTTGGATTACTTAGTAAACTAAGCCGTATAAGTAATTCCTTCAACTTGCTGAACGCCATGTATCAATGGATCATACTCGTTGTCATTTGGTGAGCCCCCCCCCCCCCCCCAAAAAAAAAAAAAAATATGAAACAGGCTCTCTTCTTTCCAGGCTCTGCAGTATGAATCTTGAATGTCGCTCCTATTGGCTTTGGCACTGCTTTCTCTTCTCTTCCTAGATTCTGAAGATTTTGCTGTAAACAATATTGGGAAGTGGCAGAACATTTGTCATCGCTCTCCCAATATCTTAAACAAAATTGTCAATGTTCTTCTCAATTCCTGCAGTTATAAAGTGAAGAGAATCTGCATTAAATTTGTGATCGCACGTTAGCCTTGTTTGCAGTTTGTCAGTTGTTTCCGTGAATAGGCTTTTGTCATGCTCAGTAATTTTAATTTTCAATGTTTCTACCCGTTGTCTTAACTTAATTGCCTCGCTCTTGCATCTCAAAATATTTTTATTGTAATTTGAAGTACTTTTCAGGCCTGAGGAAGACATCCAACACGTAAATTAGGTATGAGAGAACCAATGTGGGGAGGAAGCAGGGGGATGTTGACCTTAATATTATCAGTAGGTGAGGGAGGGGTTAAAGTTAAGTTTTTATTAGTGAGAGGGGGGTTGCGACTTAATTTTGAGCCGCATTTTACCCATTTCCCACCCCTCCATCCCCATCCAGGTAATTACTGCACACGGCGAGCCCCTTAAGCCGCGGAGATACCGGTGAGCAGATTGTTCTGACAGTCTTCAAAAGAATAAAGAAATGGATGATCAACGCGTTTTTCAGTGTCTCTAATGAAAGCCCTCAAGTTTGTCAGCGGTAACAGAAAACAAACGCTTTCGCAACGTTTTTGCTCGTGTAAAATTGTCACCTGGAAGCCAACATATTTCTGAAATCCGACTAAAATTTACTTATTCTTTAAAATTTCTGCGATTTTCTAAAATTCTTTTCGGTGTCTAAAACTCTCAAAAAAAAATTCCGGAATCTTTTGTCTAAGCCTTTAGTCGGTTGTTGCCAGAATTATGATTGACGTCAAATTGTGAGCTGGCGGTGAAGTTCAGAGTCCATATGCTATTGGAAGGCGCAGTATAAACATGTAAAAATGCAAAACATTTTTGAAAGAATTGAAAGTTCCATAAGAATGCCCACCATCTTCTTAGAAAATAGCAACAAGGTATACTGCAATTTAATTGGTCAAGTGAAGTTAATGCTAAGCTCTGATAAAGAGATCTCTCCTTAGTTTTTAATTTTATTTCTTTTCTTCTGTCAGATTTAGACCCCTGCCTGGCCAAGACTTGTCAGTACCACGGACTGTGCAAGGCTTTTGGACCTCACGATGCTCGATGTGTTTGCATGACAAGTTGTCCATCCTACCAAGAACCCGTTTGCTCGTCAAACGGTAAAACATACAATAACAAGTGTTTATTCCATCAGGACATGTGTCTTCGGAGACTGAATTTCAGCGTGCAGCATCCTGGTAGCTGTGAAGGTTAGCACATGTGTTTTTTAAAGACCCCAAATTTCTCATTTTTACTATTCTACAGCAATGAAGGAAACGTTGGTTCCAAAGTATACGCCGGACAGATAATTCACTCTCTCTTTGCCACGCTGACATTTTAGGAAAGAAACGACAACCTACTTATGACAGCACCAATTTAAAAGTTATCATATTATTAAAGCAACTGGCCCACACAACCAGATGTACGTTTTCACATAGATTTGACTCTTTATGGTTAAACATATTCTGCCAAATTATTGTTAAAATTAAAAGTTGTCAAATTGTCCTGTCCTGAAATTGTCCTGAATCAGTGTGTCAAATTTTTACTCAAGACACTCTCGATGGATTTTGCACCTCTGCCAGGGCATTTGACATTTTGGGCTTTATAGACGAAATGTTCCAGTCTCTCTTCTAATTAACAAACTGACGTCGGTCTTTCGTGCGTATGCCCTCTTCGTGATAATAAATTTCGTCACAACATTATAAATGCTGTCTGGATAAATGGGCCGTTAGGAAAATGGATCCATAATTTATTATCACGAAGGGACAGACGCATAACAAAGGACGTTGTTTGCTTCTATGAATAACAAAATCAGTGAGAAGGTTTGGTTGTTGAGAGTAGGAGCGCTAGATTCAACATTAGCAAAACCAAAACTTCTTCGAAATAATTCGGGAAATTACAGGCCCGTAGACTAAAATTCTAAACAGTCAGGTATGTAGGCTGGGGGTAAGGGTTTGGAAGGTTCGTCTGAACTTCCTTCCCCCCTCCGGAGACGCCCGGTGTTAGATTATCAAACGGGGGTACGGTCAATAACAATTTTGTACTTTAGGGAAGATACCTGTTAAATTTTTGTTGCACAAATGTGTACTTTCTTTACTTTACTTGTCTTCTGGTGCCAAGATGGCGCATAGGACCTCTTTCTGCTTCAGTAAAAATAACCAAATTTCCTGACACCTTTCACGTTATTTTATTATTTTTGTTTTTATGTGATATCTCATGTTGATTTCACCTGAGGCTTTGTTCACCCCGACTTTAAAATGCATTCGGATCCAAACAGTGTGGAAAAATGCCCCACTGATGCCCGATGGGATGGGCACCGCTGGAATAGCCCTTTTCACGGTTAATGTTTCTCATTTGCATTACAATGTTATCCAACGTGGATGCGAGGCAATTTCGGGCTATAACTACAAAATAGCCCGAAATTGCCTTACATACATGCTAGATTTCATTGTAATTCAAATGAGCAGAGTTAACCGTGAAAAGGGCTATTGACTAATGCTTTATTGAACTCGCTTAGACAACGGCCGTACGGAAAATTTGACAGTTTTGTAAAATTCATGTTGTACCTTTCTAGGGTGGAACTCTTTGACCACACTTCAGAGTTGTTACTTCGACTTTCCGGTTTATCCAATTCTATCTTCTAATTTATGTTTTACTTTGTTTCGTTATTTTAGGCTTTCCTTTTCAGCACGGTCGTCTTGACATGCCTCACATTCCAACCCTTGGGTACTCTCATTGTGAAATAATTCATTTCCAGCCTTACGTATTCTATCCAGACAAATCCATTGAAGTGCAGATCACTGTCAATCATGTGGATACCAGTGACAAGTCATATGTCCATGATGCTGCTGTGTCGTGGGTTGAAAACGTGAATCACGATCAATTTACTGCGTGCGTGATGGCGGCGGGTTTTAATGAACGAAAGTCGAAGGCAAACGTGACAGTTGATTGGATGGCGTACCAAGGAGCTCC